>NC_045450.1:58119443-58143122 GCF_002776525.5 Piliocolobus tephrosceles | reverse complement strand
AAAGAAAGAGAAAGAAAGAGAGAAAGAGAGAGAGAGAGAAAGAAAGAAAGAAGAGAGAGAGAGAGGGAGGGAGGGAAGGAAGGAAGGACAGAGAGAGAGAAAAAGAGAGGAAGAAAGAAAGGGAGGAAGGGAGGAAGGGAAGAAGGGACAAAGGTAAGAAGGAAAGAAAGAAAGAAAGAAAAGGAAGGAAGGAAGGAAAGAAGGTAGGAAGGGGGTGGAGAGAGACAGAGGGGGAGAGAGAGAGAGAGAAAACTAAAGCCACTGTGTGCTTGGGTGCCAGTCCACCACAGGCCACTAGACATTTTAGATGCCCAACTAACAGTTTATTTCTGCCTTTCCTTGTGGCTGGTCAAATTGTCCACAGAAGAACCTTCCCGTTTTCTGGCCATATTCTGAGAATTGGGGGAGAAGGGGGCTAGAATTGTACCTTTCAGTGTGAAGGCTTTTTTGTAGTTCATTTGTTTTCATAATGGTATCCTGCCCTCAGCAGTGTCTGTGAAATCAGCTCTCAGTTTGATATTATTCCTTTTAAGGTAAACAACCTTTTTTCCCCTGATGCTTTAAGATTTACTCTTTGATCTTCAGCATCTTTACAAGAATGTGCCTAGATGTGGTTTTGTGGTTTTATCTTGCCTGGTTTTCATAATGCATTTTGATAGCTTGGTCTCAGCCTTTATCTATTCTTCCTCATCTCTCCTCTTCTCTGGTACTCCAGTAACCATACCCCCCATGTTTGTTTGCTTTATCATCTCTTCTGTATTTCTCATCCTTTTATCTCTGCATGTTTCATTTTTGGTAGTTTCTTCAGACCTATCTTTGACTTCAACAAGCCTCTATTCATCTGGATCTAATATACAGTTAAATTCATCTGTTGAGCCTTAATTTCGATTGCATTTTTCAGGTCTACAACTCTCATTTGTTCTTTTTTATAGTCTCCAGAACTCCATCACATTTCTAAAATTTACTTTTTATTTCATTGAACTTATTGAGCATATTTCAGTTTTCTACTAAGTTGTCTTGTCTCCTTATATGCCTGGTTATTTTAAGATTAACTATTGGATATTGTATACACAAATTGTAGAGGTATTTTGAGGCCTAGAATAGTTTTCTTCTTCCCGTGATGATATACGTTTGCTTCTGGGAAAGCTATGGGGGGAACTAGAATTTTCATCTTTCAGGTGGAGATTGACATGATTTGAACTGAGGGTCTGTTCTAGTTTATCCTTGTTCCTAGTGTGCATCCTTTCAGAGTCCCAACCAAAAGTCCAGACGTTTTACCAGAGCCCATCTTCTTCTAATTTTTATCTCCCTAGCCTGACCTGACTCCAATTTTTATCTCCCTGGACAAGTAGGTCTTCAGAAAGCTACTTTTAACTTTTCAATGTCTTCTGGAGGCATATAGGAAAAGCAATCCCAAATGCTGGGCACACATCTCTTGATTTTCTTTTCCTTTTGTGTTGTCACTAGCTTTGTTGCTCCCTGGTTTCTCAAGCTCATGATTTTCTCATTTTGTCCAGCTTTTCTCCTTGTTCTTAGAGGGAAAGAGTTTGGAGTGACAGATTGAATAGAAAGCCCTTGATCACTGATGCGCTGAAAGTCCCTTTTGGTCAAGCAATTGTTCTACTGCTTGATTTCTCTATTTGTTGAACAAATAGTCTGTAAGAATTATGAGACTAACTGACTTTGATTATTAGGGAGGCAAGTATATCTAATTCACATTGCTTTCAAAGTAATATGTACCAATAATCTTTTAGGTTACTAGCTTAGCATCCTTGAACAAAGACTACCATCTTTTGAGAGTCATCGTCTTCCCAAGACTCAATGAAAGATGTCAGATCAAATGCAAGGCATGATGGTTAAAATGAAAGGAAAGATGGTTAAATAAAAGGAAACAGGAGAGCTCCTAAGCACGCAGGCACGATTTACACAGTGCTAGGAAGCATCTTTACAAACAAGTAAGCTACAAGAAGATAGAAAATCAGAAAGTTAATGAGCCTAAAGTTTCTAAATAGTAAATGATTTCCTAATAAACCCATTTTCTTTGTTATGGAAGGACATATGTGCATTCATCAATACAGATGTTTTATATTTTATAAGATGGCTTCACTGTCAAAAATTAAGAGAAACAAGTCAAGAGTATGGAAAAGACAGCATTAGAACTCCCATTTCACAGAGATCTGTACTATGTGGATCAGTTTGTTCTAAACCTTAAGGCCTCTCTGAATGTCCCTTTTGTCCTTTTACTTATCTGAGAAAAATAAAAGATATTCAAATGTAGTGTCACAAAAAGTGATGTATTTTCACAAGCCATTTCACTTGGCTCTTTTTGTCTGTCAACATTAATAATTAAAGCTACCATTTGTTGAATGTTTATTTTTTTCAACAGGTACTTTTTACATACATTCACATATTTAATCTCCTAAATGCCATTATTAGTTCCATTTAAAGAGAAGGAACCAAAGGCTCAGAAAGGTTAAATAACTTGCCTAGAATTAGTACATGCAGAACCAGGATAATTTCAGCTATGTCTGAAAACAACATCCTCACCTTTGATGGTACAGTATACTCATACACTGAACAACTGTTTGTTGAATGACTACCATATGTAAGGCAACTGTACACGGCACATGATCATATCTGCCCTGAGACAATGTTGCTCTTCCCTCTGAGATGCATCCCAATTCAATGTCCTAACACCCCAGAGGGAGATTTTTTTTTCCTTCAAAGCATGAAACTTATTGTTGCATGCAATTTCACTGCAACTGACATTAAAAGAAGACATATTCCAGGTGCCATCCTACATAGAGTTCTATCATGTCGCATACACTTCTTCAGTCTCTGTACTTTTGTTTGTGACAGGGAAGAGAAAATGAAACAGAGGGAGAATATATAATTTTATCCCTGATAAACATCATATAACCTAGATGGATTTGTGTTGGGGATTTAATATCATTAATAAACCTCTATACTAAGCTACTTAATGTACTACTTCTTGTTTTTGTTCATTACGTAAAAACACTTATTTGATTTTTTACTGAGTTAATGTTGAATATGACTATATACTATCAGTGCACAAAACAGGGAGAGTAAATGCTTTAGCTGATGATGACTCAATGACAGCCATCTCTTAAAAGTGGCATAAATTGGGTTGATGATGATGCTGGTAATGAGGAAGAAACATAAATTTTTATGGGGGAGAGAAGGTGGGATTTAAAGAAAAAAAAACCCACATTAGATCCATAAAAGGAAGCTTTACCTTAATTTCCTTTTGTAATGATAGGTGCTAGCTGTATAATTTAGTTAGAAAAAATAATTTTTAAAAACTAGTTAAGAGCTGAGACAGACAAAATGAAGACGGACAAGCTTACAAGGCATGCACGAGACCAAGGTATTTTCCTTTTGTTGTTTTCTGGACAGCCCTTAGTGACAAGGAAACCAAACTCCCTCCTTTAATTTTGGCTTCATACTATTCTCATATGAATCATATTCAATCAGTAGAGCTTTCATTCTAAATTCAAGGAAGGTGCTGACCCACCATGTGAAGTACATTCCATCAACAGCTTTCCTTCTCTCACTGTGGCTTATAATCAATATATAAACTGCTGGAATCTATCTTTTGGGTTTTACATTTAGCTTTGGCAAAATGAAAAAGGTCTCAGATGGGGTTGGGGGTGGGGGTGAGGGGCTTACAGCTCTCTGTTAAGCACAAACCTTTGCTTCTGGAAGTCTCTTAATACTATTATTACTGTTATCACTGTTACCCTCTTTGGCACTAAATGGGTTACTTCAGATGGCTCATGAAAAACCCAATCCATTTTGGAATGACCATGACTTTTATGTGGCAAAAGGATAGATGTCCACCAAGATAAACTAGAATTTTCTTCTCTTCTTATTCCCTTATTCCTGTCAGTTTCTCTTTTAAATGATGTATTTCTCATTTTTATTTGACATGCAATAATTGTGCATATTTATGGGGTACAGAGTGATACTTTGATACATGCATACAATGTGTAATGATCAAATCAGGGTAATTAGCATATCCAGCTCCTCAAACATTTATCATTCTTTGTGTTGAGAACATTTATGTTCTAGTTATTTGAAAATATAAATGAAATATTGTTAACCAGTCACCCCACAGTGCTACAGAACGCTAGAACTTATTCCTCTTACCTAGCTGTAATTTTGTATCTGTTAACCAACCTCTCCTTTCCCCACCTCCCCTCTACCCTTCTTAGCCTCTGTGGCCACAATTTTACTCTCTACTTCTATGATCTCATTTTTTTTTTTTTTAGACAGAGTCTTGCTCTGTTGCCCAGGCTGGAGTGCAGTGGCACGATCTCAGCTCACTGCAACCTCTGCCTCCCAGGTTCACGCCATTCTCCTGCCTCAGCCTCCCAAGTAGCTGAGACCACAGGCGCCCATCACCATGCTCGGCTAATTTTTTTGTATTTTTAGTAGAGACAGGGTTTCACCATGTTATCGAGGATGGTCTCTATCTCCTGACCTCGTGATCTGCCCGCCTCGGCCTCCCAAAGTGCTGGGATTACAGGAGTGAGCCACCACGCCCGGCTATGATCTCAATTTGTTTTTTAGCTCCCACATATGAGTGAGAACACGTGGTATTTATCTTTCTGTGCCTGACTTATTTCACTTAATGTAATATCCTCCAAGCTCATCTATGCTGCTGGAAATAACAGGATCTCATTTTTTTTAATGCCTGAATAGTATTATACTGTATCTATATATCACATTTTCTTTATCCATTCAACTGTTGGACACTTAGGTTGGTTCCACATCTTGGCTTTTGTAAGCAGTGCCGCGGTAAGCATGTGGGTGCAGCCATCTCTGCAACACTGATCTCTTTCCCTGTGGATAAGTACCCAGTAGTGGGATTGCTGGATCATGGGAGAATTCTATTTTTAGTTTTTTGAGCAGTCTCCATATTATTTTCAATAGTAGTTGTACTAATTTATATTCCTGCTAACAGTGGATAGAAGTTCACTTTTCTCAGCATTATTGCCAGTATTTGTTATTTTTGGTCCTTTTAATAATAGACATTATAACTAGGGTGGGACGATATCTCACTGTTTTGATATGCATGTGAATTTCTTTTATAGATTTTTCACTATTAAGGCAAAGATAAAAAATGTAGGAACAGAAAACCAAATACCACATATAAATGGGAGCTAACCATTAAGTACACATGGACACAGAGAAGGGAACAAAAGATTCTGGAACCTACTTGAGGTGGAGGGTGGAAGGGGAGAGAAGATTAAAAAAACTACCTATTGGGTATTACATTACCTGGGTGACAAAATAATCTGTACACCAAACCCCCATGACACATAATTTTCCTATATAATAAACCTGCACATGCACCCCTGAATCTAAAGTAAAAGTTAAAAGAAGAACTCTGCTCTCTTATGCCAACTGAAAACACATTTTACCATCCTTTTGTAAGTGTTCATGTGATAATACATAAAACACCATAAAAAGTAGTTACAAGGGCTGACTATAAATTAACAAGTTGAAGCTTTAAAACATGTCCCTCACATAGAAAAAGAGGCACAACTTTGAAAAAATGAAGAACTAGGTATAGCTTTACTCCAAACTAAGAACATCATATGAGCCACAAGTAGAACAGAAACCATAGAGAGGCCCGAACCTACACACTTACTGCGCTCTAGGTTCTGAAACCAGTAGAGGTAGCTTGAGAAAGAAAAACAGGAACCAAAATGATCCTGCAGGAAGCAAGGAATGAGGCCTAATGTCCCCTGCTAAGACAGCCTCCCGGCATTTGAAAGAAGGCTGAACAAAGTTGTGATGTTTCTGAAGCTATACCCTATACACAGACTGTGCCAGTGGTGGTGGACCACGTCCACCACCACTGGCACAGTCTGTGTTCAAGTAGAGACTGCTATGTAGACAAACCTGAGGCCAAGCCACTGGTCAATGCAGTGACTGAATCTGTGATTTCTCCAGCATCGCCATGGGAGGAGCTCAAATTTGATTCTGGATTAGTGGTCACTGTCTAGGCTGAAGGCAAATGTAAAAATGCTAGAAAAGAAGGTGTGAGCACTGAGAAGGAGAGAGAAACATCCCCTGTATCAGATTGATTTATAATTTAAAATTCCAAATGCTCAGAAGAACAGCTGCAAACATTCAGGTAATGAATTCATTCTGGAACAATCAATAGTGCAAACTGAAATTGATTAGAAAATGCACCCAAGATTCTTAAAGAGATACAGAATAGGATAATATACATAAAACAAAGATTATGAAACCATAACAGTGAGATAAGACTCAAGAATAAGCGGCTATAACCAATTATAAATCTTGGAATTGAAAAATGTAGTCATTAAAATTAAACTGCAAATGTAAATAGATGGAATAAACTTTAGACTTGCCAAAATCAGAATGTGTAAATTGAAACATACTGAAGAGGCAACAGAGAGAGACAAAGAGGTGAAAAATATATATAAGAAGTAAAATAAAAATAGACATGTAGGATAGTACAAGAATATATATATATATAATATACACACACTGGTGTGTGTGTGTCTGCATGCGTATGTTTTCTTAACGAAGGTAACAGAAAGAATGTCAGAGAAGAAACATTTGAAGAGATAATGGCTGAGACATTCCAGAATTTAAGGCTCAAATCCTCTGATACATTAAAGAGAAAATTTAAGAAAATCAAGGATAAAAACACAATCTTAAGATCAACTAATGAGAAAAGACAAGTTCCTTATAAAGGAACAATAATCAGACTAACAGCAAAATTTTTATCACCAACAATTAATGCCAGAGGTCAACCTTCAAAGAGTGGAAAGAAAAGAGAAAAACCATCAAATAGAATCATATGCTCAGCTAAACCAAGCATCATAAACTACGGACCTCTAGCATTAGAAAGACATAATTTGGTAAAAAGAAACATAACCACAAAAAAAGCAGAGAAATACAAGAAATAAAAGAAGAAAAAAATCAGCCAACTATTTTGGTAACTAGTGAGTGATACAGAATAGACTCATAGCCCAAAAATTCCCCTGTGCTCTGCCTATTCATCCATCCCTCCCACTAATCTCTGGCAAGCACTAATCTTTTTACCGTCTCCATAGTTTTGCCTTTTCCAGAATGTCATATAATTGGAATCATACATATGTAGCCTTTTCAGGTTGGCTTCTTTCAGTTAGTAATATGCATTTAAGTTTCCTCCATGTTTTTTACCATTTTAAATCATAAGACAGTATTTGGAATAATTTTATACCATTTGTAAACTTTGATATATTTGCAAACTTTGATAAAATTTTTAAAAGTCTAGAAAAATTTAAATCTGAATAGTCATTATGGAAAATCATTCATTAGTCACAATTTCCATACATTTCCATTAATCTCTTAACATCCATAGACACACCAGGATCCTGAGACTAAATGGTTTTATCATTAAGCAGTGGATCCTACTTTATATAATGATTATATAAGATCTTTTCCAAAGATGAAAAAAAGAGGTGAGGATAACTCACATGGTAAGAATGCAGTATTCTTGATATCAAAACCAGGGAAATGTAACATAAAAAATGTAAAACAATAAATGCAAAAATGTAAGTAATATGATAGCAATCATATCAATAGCATACTTGAATAATAGTATGTTATGGTTGGTTGGATTCACCCCAGGAATGTAAAAGTGATTCACAACCAGAGAATCTGTTAATTGAATTTGTTATATTAACAGGTAAGGAAAAAAAGCTATAAATCATCTGAATAGATATAGGAAATGCATTACATTTCAGCATGTGTTAATGATAACAAATAAGAAATGATTAGAACTTTCTTAATGTGACATAGGCATTTACCAAAAATCTATAAAAGATGTTATGCTTAAAATGAAACATTTGAGGCTTTTTGATTAATGTGGGGAATAAGACAGAGACGTCTTATATAACCTCTACTATTCAGCATTGCATTGAAAAGCCTATCTCATGCAATGAGTCAGGAAAAAGCAGCAAAGAATTAAGGATTAGAAAGGAAACTTGCAGATAAAAATCTACAAACAGAACCAATGAAGAGATGTGTGGCAAGATTGAAAGCTGATACAAGAAAATTCAATAGTGTTCCTATAAATTATTACCTAGTTAGAAAATGCAATGCCAAAAAGGTACCATTCACAAAACGGAACTTAGGAGAGATGACAAAGGATGTTTAAGACCTTTATGAAGAAAATTATAAGCCTTAATTAAAGGACATAAAAGAAATCCTAGTAGATATTCATAGTAAAGTTCCAGTGTTTATTTTCTAGGTGTGCAAATTTGAGCTACTTATTTATCATCCCTGTGCCTCATTTTCCACATTGGTAAAATAGAGATAATAATAAAATCTACCTAATTAAGTTGTTGAGGATCATGTAAAATAATACATACAAAAGGACTTAGAACAGTGCCTGATATATAACAAGTGTTATTATTGTTATTATTAAGCTGTAGCTTTTAAGACAGTAAGGATAGTGACACTGAGATAGATAAATGGAATATAACAGAAAGCTCAGAAACCTACCTAGGCACATATGAAGTCTGAAGTATAACAGAGGAAAAAATATTAATGCATGAAAAAAGGAAAGACTAGCAAGAACTGGTGATAGGATGAATGGCTTTCTTCATGAAAAAAACAGACTTTACTTGCCTTAGATAAAAAAATAAACTTAGCTGGATTAAAGGCATGAAAAGTAAGAGTCGAAACCTATTCAAAAAGAAGGACAGGGATGGATTTCCTAAACCACACATAGAAAACAGATATGGCTGGCCTCAGTGGCTCACACGTGTAACCCCGGCACTGGTTGAGGTGGGTGGATTGCTTGAACCCAAGAGTTTGAGACCAGCCTGGGCAACATGATGAAACCCCATCTCTACAAAATTTACAAAACTTAGCAGGGCGTGGTGGCGTGTGCCTATAGTCCCAGCTACTTGGTGGCTGAGGTGGGAGGATGGTTTGAACCTGGGAGGTGGAAGGCTGCAGTGAGCTGTGATTGTGCCACTCCAGCCTGGGTGACAGGATAAGAACCTGAAAAAAAAAATGAAAGTAAGAAAAGAAGGAAACAAAGAAAGGGAGAGAGAGGGAGAGAGAGAGAGAGAGAAAGAAAGAGAAAGAAGAAAGAAAACAGATACAGTGAAGAAAAGGATTCATAACATTGACATAAAAACTAAAAATATCTTTAAAAAATCCAAAACTTCATTACAAAGAAAGGGCTAGTATCCACAATATATAACATCTATAAATAAATAATTGATAATAGATAACTGACAGAAGAGGACACCTGAATGAAAGAGTAATAAGTAATATTAATAAGGGATATACAAATTAAAACTACAATAAGATATCTTTTCATGTTCAGACTGGCAAGAACTTGAGTCAGACCACATTAAGTTTTAGCCACTACATAAATAGATACCTCAAACACTCCTGGAAGGGCACATTGATATAATCACTTTGGAGAGTAATTTGCCAAGATCTAATGAGGCTGAAAATGTACCTACCTGAAGAGGCAACAAACTCCACTCCTAGATATACTCCCTATTTGCATACACCCAAAAACTCTTGCCTATGTACACAAGGAGACAAGTATTCTATTCACTGCAGCATTGTTATAATAACCCAACTGTCAACAAGTAGGCAAAGAAATAAACATAATAAATGGTAAATGGAGTATGCACAGCAACTAAAATGAAATAACTAGATATATAGGCATTAACATGGATAGATGTTGGAAACATAATTTTGAGCCTGAAAAATAAGTTGCAGAATGTTACATGCAGTGATATGATTTACATACATTTTAGAAACAACAAAATGCCACAATATAGTATTTATGAATACATATAATATATGTTATGTAATAAAATACAAAAACATGGCTTGGACACACATCAAATTCATGATACGGTTGCCTCTGGGCAGAGAGACAGGACACAGGACTGGCAAGGAGAATCTATGGAACTCCATAGACATTAACATTAACATTTGATTTCTTTAAGTAAAGGATCTGAGGCAAATAAATGTGGGGAAAGATTAACATGTGTTAATTTTTATGTCAAATCTCTTTAACATGTGTTAAATTTTATGTCATATCTCTTGATTTTTTCTGTATTAAAATATGTTTCATATACATAGTGTCTGACCTCCAGAATTAAATAATTCTATGGTGGAACAGACAGAAAATAGACTAAAATGTAGAGAAGCTGAGTGATGACTGACTTTTATCATGCAACCTTGGCCAATTCTCTTAACCAAAAGAATCTCGGTTATCTGATCTGCTGAATGAGGACGTTGCAGACCTTAAGGCGGGTGGGTATGTGTTGAGAACACAGCACGTGCTAGGCATGAATCACATTAACACAAGAGCTGGGCTGTGAGCTAAAAACTAAATAGTATATTGTAAATACATCTTAGGAAACAAAGCTACTATTTTGTAAAATCCATCAGAAACAAAAAGAATATAAGGAGGCTTAACAACTGTAGTTGGTCTCTGATTCATGTATGTTTCTTTCCTTTTTCCTTATGCCTTTTTCCTCATCATTTCCCTCCACAGATGTAACAATATAGAGGGCAGAGCTAATCTACTCATTGAAGCCTGAGAAACAGCCCATTCTATCTCCTCTTCACACACAGTGTGGGGTGGAATAGCTTAATGATGTCATCTGTCAAAAGGCCCTGGAGTCTTATTGTTTGTCCATTAGAAATGTCTCTAGCATGGAATCTTCTAATACAGTCAATTCCCCAAGGAGAAGACAGAGTTTCAGATCTACAGTGAGCTCCAGTATGCAGGGTTGATGCAGTGTACGAGGCATAGCTGCAGTTTTCTACAGACCAGTTGCTACAAGAAGTTCAAAATGAGCTCTCTGGTAATAGTCACAATTTTCACTCTCTGAAAATGGATAGAGTCCGGCACTGACAATCTCCCTTGATGTTAAATGCCTGCCAGCCAATTTCTTTCTGAGTTTCCCTATTTCTTTTGTTAAAGTAGGGGACATAACTTTGAATTTTAAACTTCTACTAGCTATACTAGTGAAGAATTTTTACACACATTTACATACATAACTAAATGCTATGTTATACTACAAAGGATAAAAAAGAAAGTGAAAAAGTAAATTATGTGTCTTTATTTCAGATATACAATTGAAGGAATTTTGGTTGGCTGAAAAATGGCATTGTGGAGATAATTTGTATATGTACATTTCAACACCTCTCTGCATAAAATGAAGTGTATCCAGTCCTTTTCTCTACTTCAGAAATACTCCGTAATTTCTTCTCCTGCCCTTTTAACAAATCCTACTCCTCTAGGTGTGTCTACCTTAAAGGGTCATTTATGAACATGAAACCATGCTCCTTTCGCCATTTCCAAGTCCCTTTTCATAATCACTACTGGGGTAAAGTTAGGCAGTTCATTAGCGCAGAGGAAAAGAGAAGGAATCGGAAGTCAGACCGCTGGGGCCAGAACCAGGCCTGCCACTTACAAGTTGTGGCAATTAACTTAACCTATTTCTACCTGGTTAAAATAGAGATAATAACAGTATTTTCTCACAGAATTGTAGTAAATGAAATACTGTATATAAAGTGACAAATAGGTAGAATGAAATAGATGCTAGTCAGAATTAACTTAGTGTCACCATATTGTCATCATTATAATTGTTAAGCCAGCTGCTAAGTGCTAGAAAGTCAGTGCAGAGACTACTGTCATTTAAAGGAGACAGACACATCAACAAATACATATAGAAAGCGGGTCCCTACTTAAATGAGGAAATAACCCAGTGGCTGAGGGTCTGAAGAAGCTTTGAAAGCCCAATAATTCTCCCTTGCTGCCATATCACTGTGTATGGCTGTGGCAAGTGACAAAGAAAAATAAATGTTTCAAAAGAACCATGCTTGGATGAGGCATCTGAATTCCTGTTTCCTGAATCCAGGAATTCTAAGTATCTCTTTACAATGACCTCTCCCTGCAGATCACGGAGGCAGAAGGCCGCTACAAAGATGTCTTGGTGCCATCTGAGTCCCAAGGTGGCACTGACATCTGGACCCAAGGTTTGAGCTAAAGGTAGCCAAGGCTGAATTAGAGCCAAGAGCAAAAGAAAATGATTCCAGATGCTTCCAAACAAGTGCCGAGCAAGGCACTTCCTCTGCCTAGCAAGGGGCACCCATTAAAAGGAGGCATCTGTCCTCCAGCCCAGTGCTGAGGTCCCTAGGGCCCTGGGGCACTGCTGCATCCGCACCCTTATTTCCGCCGCTCACAGGGAGGGGAAAGTCTCTCTTCCTGGCAGAGCTCCCTGCATACAAGCAGAGTCCACATTCTCCTGCCAACAGGGCCTTTCCATTCTCCATTCTCACATTCTGACTTTTTTTTTCTCTCCTCCAAACCAGAGGTGCCTTATTCGATTGTTCCAAATAAGTCAGCCTGCTGCGAACTGTTGATGGAGGCTGATATTCCAGGCACAGGCATTCCAAAGCAAAGGAGAGCCTACTGCTCCAGGTCACAAAATACTCTTCCTTGTACTAATCAACTTTTTTTACACTCAAAATAAATTTTTAATGGAATATAAAAAATATAATCTTCACTGTTTCTTCCTTCCATACTATATGAAGAGGTCCCAGGTGTTTTTAAAAATCATTTTTTTCTGTATAGTGTTTGTTTCTGAGAAATTACAAATTGCTCTAAGTGTCATTTATCTTCTAACATCACTGTGGAGGTAGGCTTCCAGCTTCCCATCTCCTGACCCCTCTGGCTGATAACAAACAGACGCTTCATGCAAAGGGTGAATCTAATCACTGTGGTGCTGTGCTGTGTGGCCACACATGAGGCTGAGTGTGACAGGTGGCTGACAGTGACTGCCACATCTGGGAAGGGCTGACATTCACCCATGGCCAAAAGAGGAGAGAGAATGGCCCCTCCTGTCACAGCATCCAACAAGAAAAGAGAAGAACTTCCAGCACCTGAATTTGTAATAGGCTTGGGGAATAAACTATTAATTGAAGCTCTCTCCTAATGCTTAGTAATTCCTGTAAGAATGCGTTTGAAGGTTTGGTACTGTACATCAAGTTGAAATTTTTCAGTTTCCTTCCACTATAGTTAATTTCAAATTAGCATAATTCAATTTTTATAACGTTAATACATATCATATTTACTAGGACATCCAACAAAAATCTCAGCTGAAATAAGAGTTTAATTTTCCCCTATGAGAACTACTTGGAGTTGAAACCACTTTTCTTTTTTTCCATTTTTTTTCTTTCTTTTTTTTTTGAGACGGAGTCTCGCTCTGTCTCCCAGGCTGGAGGGCAGTGGTGCCATCTCAGCTCACTGGACAGAGATCGACTCTTCCTCTCCCAGCATCAACTCAACACTGAACCAGGAAGCAACACTTCCTAAGCAGCACCCTGTGCTTTCTACCAAACACGTCAATTAACTAATTGGATAAAGACTAGTAAAAATGTCTTTTCTATAGGATTTTTCTTTAAACATTATGAAACAATATTCTTTACATGAGATTCACACAGTGCTACAGCATGATTGAACTTGTGTGAAAACCTCTATTAAAAAGACTAGTGACTGTATGTGAATGTGGCTGCCTTCATAATGAGTAAAGATAAATGATATTAAAAATAAATAGTGATGATAAATGGCTGCTAATTGGGACCAATGTCTCTGGTAAGCTGTCACAAGTCAGCAGAAAATGACATTCCTTAAATTTTATGAAATTAATAATACTTGATTATTCAGAAATACCTGACAAATGCTGAAACTAAATGTTAGTTCTCATTCAAATGCAATAATTTGATGATAGGCAGAAGGCTATACAATTAAACATTTTATATTTAAATTCAGAAAACTATTTCTAAAATCAAGAATACTTTCAATTATTGAATTAGAAATTCCTAAACTCTACAAAACCCCCATCATTTCATGTCTGTTCTTGTGCAAAAAAAGTAAAAATTAGCTTATAGAAGACAAGCAGGTCTAAATGTCATTACGAAATACAGTTGACCCTTGAACAACAGGAGTTTGAACTGCATTGGTCCACTTATATGTGGATTTTCTTCCACCTCTGCCACCCATGGGACAGTAAGACCAACCCCTTTTCTCCCTCCTCCTCCTCAGTCTACTCTATGTGAAGATGATGAGGATGAAGATCTTTATGATGATCTACCGGCACTTAATGAATAAGTATATTTTTGCTTCCTTACGATTTTCTTAATAACATTTCTTTTCTCTAGCTTACTTTATTGTAAGAATACAGTATGTGATACATATAACATACAAAATATGTGTTAATAGACTGCTATTGGAAAGGCTTCTGGTCAACAGTAGGCTGTTAGCAGTAAGTTTTTGAGAGGTCAAAAGTTATATGTTTCTTTTGCTATGCTGAAGCTCTTTGATTAGGACCCACTTGTCAATTTTTGTTTTTGTTGTAATTGCTTTTAGAATCTTTGTCATAAAATCTTTGCCAGGGGCCGTGTGCAGAATGGTATTTCCTAGGTTATCTTCCAGGAGTTTTATAGTTTTAGGTTTTACGTGTAAGTCTTTCATCCATCTTGAGTTGATTTCTGCATATGGTGTGAGGAAGCGGTCTAGTTTCAATCTTCTGCATATGACTAGCCAATTATCCAAATGCCATTTATTGAATAGAGAATCTTTTCCCCATTGCTTTTGTCAACTTTGTTGAAGATAAAATGGTTGCAGGCTGTGTGGCATTATTTCTGGGCTCTCTATTCTGTTGCATTGGTCTATGTGTCTGGAATGAAATCATGTCCTTTGCAGCAATATGGATGGAGCTGGAGGCCATTATCCTAAGCAAATTAACGCAGGAACAGAAAACCAAATATCACACAAAGAAGGGAACAAGAGACACTGGGACCTACTTGAGGGTGAAGGGTGGGAGGAAGAGAAAATATAAAACCTACCTATTGGATACTATGCTTATTACCTGGGTGATAAAATAATCTGTACACCAAACCTGTAACATACAATTTACTTATGTAACAAACCTGCACATGTACCCCCTGAAACTAAAATAAAAGTTTTTAAAAAAAGTTATATGTGAATTTTCAACTGCGTGGGGGTTTGGTGTCCCTAATCCTTACATTGTTCAAGGGTCAACTGTACATAAAAATGAGACAAAACGATTTCTAAAACCATTTTACATCTATTTTGTATCTGTCTTTGCTGATTACTTTAATTTCTGTTTTTGGTGAATACTCTCCTGTATTTCACACATCCTTACAAACTACCTTAAAATACTGCTAGAAGGAAAAGAGAACAAAAATAGAATAAACACACCAACACATTTGTAGCCAAAAGGACTCAAATTAAAGGAAGCACTTCCAGTTAAAGAGACATCTAAAAAGTGTTTTTTTGAGGGCTGGAGCTGGGCTTAGGTACAGTCCAGGAGAGGAGCTTGTTGACCTCTGAAGCATCTTCCTGAACTGGGATTCTATTGATTGTACTTGCCTGTTTACCAAAACACATGCACACTGTGTTTCTTAATCAACAAAAGTATTATAATAGGTATCCCTTAAGCTAAGGCATCCCTTAATCAGCAAAATTATTAATTGATGCATAAATTATTATGTTAATAATTCATTATAATAAACAAGAATTGGGGATGGGAATGACGTGGTTTAATGCAACAACGTAACCATGCAAATCTCTGCTTCTGGTGATCATTTTCAAAGACATGTTGCAAAAATAGGGCCATTGCCTATAAGCCAAAGCTGTGTTTCATCATGTCCCGTGACTTACCATGCATGCCCGGAAAAATGCAGGAATGAAGGACTGGTTGCATAAGTTGAGAATCCTGGAAGAGTCTTTTAGGACGTAGATACTGCCAAAGTCCACTTGATTGGGATGGACATAGATAACTGGGCCTTCTCCAGTGCTCTTTAAGTGACATACCTGAGTTCCGCCAGAGAGAAAGAACACTGGAACAGCTGGAAATGGCTAGCCACTTTTAGCCATTCCTTCAATAAAAAGCAAGGGCATAAGAGGATGCTTATGAAAACTGGCACCCCTTCCCACTGGTGTGCTGTGGTCTCAGGGACATTGCGAGGGTCATGCTGGTCAGACCTGTAAATCCAGCCTGGATTTCCTCCCCAGAAAGGATGCGCAGCTTCCCAGGTCAGCCCAGAGCTATGCCCTGAGGGGAAACCAGATTCTGGGTCCCCTCCATCCCACACAGCACTCCAGCCTCAACAACACTTAGTACAGGGTTAAGGGTCAGCACTGTGGCTGGGTTTGAGTTCCAGTTCTGTTGCTTTACAAGTGGTGTGGTAGGGCAGGGCCGCTGCACATCGTTGTGAGGGTTGGAGATTGAAATCCACTTTGCTCTGCTCTCTTCTCCCTGTCCCTTGAGCCAGGCACTGTGTCTGCCTGAGGAAGGTGGCCCTTTTCTTTCACAAAGTTCTGGCTGCTCAGCAAGCTACCCTCTCATGGACTGCATCTGTGCAGGAGCGTAGGGGAGGGGCACAGTGAGCCTCGTGGGGGACCTGAACTGGTGGCATGTTTTGGGGTTGGCCTACCTTGGTGATGCTGCTTTATAAGTTAGGTGGCTTATCTACAGCATCTTATATGGAAGAGATAAAAGCAAAATCCTAGTGTTTTACGCTCTCTAAGCAATCAGAGTCATGTCAAAGAAATGTAAGGCGACATCACTTGTTCCCAAGAAAACCACATGTCTAGGAATACAGAGCCTGTTGGGCAACCTCCTGTAGGATTCAATGTTTATCCTTCAACTCAGCCTAAGCAGTGGAGAGCTTTCCATGAATCCCTCTTCCTCTTGGAGAGACTATTTCTCTTAACAGCTTGAGTAGGCTAATATGAGCCATAAGTCAAGTCAATATAGAAGAAAAACTCAGGCGAACAGTGAAAGAAACTGATCTCCCAGCCCATAGGTGACAAACCAGTGATACCCAAACCCAGCTTTGCACCAGGAACAACCAAGGAGCTTATTAAACATACAGATGTGCTGGCTCCTGTACAGATGTGCTGGCTTCCTCCCCTTGGAGATTCTGATTTAAAAGGATTAGAGAGGCTGGGCGCGGTGGCTCACGCCTGTAATCCCAGCACTTTGGGAGGCCGAGGCAGGCGGATCACGAGGTCAGGACATCAAGACCATCCTGGCTAACATGGTGAAACCCCGTCTCTGCTAAAAATACAAAAAAATTAGCCGGGCGTGGTGGCAGCGCCTGTAGTCCCAGCTGCTCGGGAGGCTGAGGCAGGAGAATGGCAGGAACCCGGGAGACGGAGCTTGCAGTGAGCCGAGATCGCGCCACTGCACTCCAGCTTGGGGGACAGAGCGAGATTCTGTCTCAAAAAAATAAAAATAAAAATAAAAAAATAAAAGGATTAGAGAAGGGTCAGGCGGGTGGGAATGTGTGTGTGTGTGTGTGTGTGTGTGTGTGTGTGAGAGAGAGAGAGATAGAGAGAGAGACAGAGAGAGACTCCTGGTATCCTGTTAGGTTTAAGGATGATTGCTATAAAACACTGCTTCTGTTAGATGTAGATATAAACAGATTCCAAAAAGTCACATTGCACTGATATTTTACCATTGCATAGTAAAAACATAAAACCCTACAACTCCAAGAAACTGGGACATATGTGAATACGGTGTGGGCCTTAAATGAGAAAGCTCAAAATGTTTGAGAAGAAGCACAGCAATTTTAACTGCAGTTCTGAAAATGGACTCTCACCAGAGGGGGGTCCTGGCTCCCAAAGATCGAGATGTAAACCGTGGATCTGTGTTCTCCAGTGACCTGGGTCTCCAGGGCCAGTGGTATGTGGATGGTGCTGCTAGGGGGGATGACCCCACTAGGGGTGGGGCTGGAAAGCAGCACAGCAGGCACCTCCTCACACACCTGGGGGAGAGAAAACCAGAGGGGTAAGGACAGCACAGCATGGAACAAATAGTGTATTCGCTTATTTTGAAGTAAGTGTTTTCCTGAGTCCATAGAGGTCTTTTAGAAATGCCTTATTATTCAAGCCGGTAAATGGGGATGAGCACCCCAATTGTGCCAAAAGGAAGTTTGGTTAAGTGGGGTGTGCATGAGGCCCAAAATTCAAAGTGCCCAACACAGCAAGATGCAGAATTATCCACAACACAAATAAGTTCAGGGCAACAGCTTTCCACTTTCCTTAGGAAAAGGAAAAGGTCCACTTTCCACTTTCCAAGTTCCTTAACCTGGCCCTCTGCACCCTCACGCATCGTCCCGGCTCCCTCGCCCTTTGTGCTCTATCAATAGAGGCCGCTAGTGTTTCCTGAATCCATGATGCTGCTTCTCACCTCCAATCCTTTGCACTTGTGGTGACTCCTCCTAGAATGTCCGTTCCCGTCAACCCGTCTGGCACACTCATCTTGAATTCTCCCTCCATTCCTCAAGGGCTCTAGGGTGGGAACCTTTCCTCTGTCCCCAGGGAGCATCCTGTGCAGTCCTTTTCCACAGCATGCACTGGACAGCACCATGCCACCTGCATGTCCCGCTGACAACTTCTTAGCACACAGCAGGGGCCTCTCCTCTCTACATGCCCACTTTCTGACCCAAAGCATATGCTCAGTTTTTAAAGTGAGGAATGAATGAATGGATGAACGAATGAACAAGTGTCCAGTGTTGACCAATTTGTGTTTCTCAGAAACCTGTTCTGCAGCATATTACCAGCTTTTATGCAACAAGAAATAAAATAAATAAAAATTGTAAATGCCACTGTATAATCTTGGGAACCATTTTTCAGAGCCTCTGCTGCTGGGGAGGAAGACAGAGCACACCGGTGTCACCTGCCTGGGGTACACCACAGTCTCTCTGCATCTGGTCTGGCCTAACATGGCCCAGTCTAACTCCTCCCTGTGGCGCAGTGCTCCACCGAGCCTTATGACAGCCTGAGGTCAGACTGATCTCTTTACCTAGGTTTTGATATCTTGCTCATTATGGATTTATTTTGGAATTAATTTTGATTTCTTACAATATGGCATGGAAATACTAAGTATCTTGACTGAGTGCTTGGCTTCCCCTTAAATTCTGTGCCCAAGGCAAGTGCCTCATCCTATGCCCAGCCCTGCTGTGCAGAAGCAACTCCCCCTGACCCCAGATGCAGGCTCCACTCTGAGTTCTTGAAATGATCATGCACTGAGAAGGGTTGACCTGCTGTGGCGCTTCTGAGTGGGTGTCAGACCCTGTCTCCCCTCACCCTCACCCTTGGCTTCTGGTTCTGTCTCAGAGAAACTCATAGAACCATTCTATTTATCTCTTACATAACAGCCCCATGACTCATGAAAGGTAGCTGTGTTATCCTAGCTAAGTCTATTTATTCTGTTTCAGATTAAACACACACATGACTGGATTTGCAGATGCCATGGATTGTCATTTTGGTTACTGTGAACATGATGCCTTTTTTTTTCAAGTTTCCATTAGAAAAATACAATGACAACATCTGAAGACAAAATTCTGGCTGTGTTCTGACCAGCAGCTATCTCCTTCCTTTATCTGAATGTGGTAATTCTCTGCAGGAGCCTAAACCTGCCTTGGTTCTGTGGCCTTCATATTGCTGTTTTAACTCCCATTGATCTTGTAGCCAAATAACCCCCCACATGATATTTGTGCATACATTTTAGTTAGAATATTGTACTTATATAACTGAGTTTTATACCCAAATGCATTCTTGGTAAACTGCATCTCAGTAGTAACCTTCCATTACTCTAATCTGCACAGATTTTTAAAAAATTGTTTATCCATCTGTGTTTAACTGCTTAGTCTCCCACCTAGCTGGGTGTAGGGGCATATGGACAGACGAATTTCATAAAACATCAAGAGACAATTCCTCCTTTCTTATTCCTGTACTGTCTCTAGCTTTCTGGTCCAACAAATCTACTTATAAATATTGCATTACTTACTGATGCCATTCAAATCACAGCCATGGACATAATGAAAACTCCTAGCTCATTTCCCATGCATGGTTAGTTCACAGGCAATTATTTGCAGGTGCAATTCTGCATGTTGGCTTAATTGACACTTTCCCTTCTTTATCAAGGGTAATTTCCCTGGGAAATTAACAACAGTTTACACCTGCAGCTGTCCAGGCATGCAGCTAGCAATCCAACTATAACTTTATAACCCCATCCTTACGACTATCTAAGGGTTAAAAATCAGCATTACTTAAGGTCACGTGTTCAGGGATGTGGCACTTCAGAGGGATTTCTCTTTCTTATCAAGGGAACCCAATGGAAGAATTAATACTGAAGAAGGAGAAAGGAACTCACCTGAGGCTGGACCTCATAGAATCCTGGGAGGTCATCTTGATTGGCAAGCTGGAGTGTTTTCTCATACGGGTACTTCAGGAAGCAGTGCCCAAAGTCCACCTCTGTGTTGACCAGGTGGAGGGCAGGTACAATACACCTGCTCACAGAAGCCCATCACACAATTCAAAACAGAGAGCTTGTTTACATACAGAAAACGTAGAGCCCCAAGTGAGATACATTTGTCAGTGTCACATAGTAGTTTTTCTCTAATAACCACATTAGTCACTTTCAAAGCTTCTCTCCTCCTCTCTTCCCTGTCTCTTGGCCCCCAGTCACCAGTTTTTAATCAAAAAAGGACTAGAGGCAGAACTCCTTGAAGAGCTGTCTGGTGGGTAATGACTCACATTTCCATTGTTTTATATATTTGGCCTTCTTTGGGCAAGGGGTGCCATGGCACAAGATCCTTAGGGTAATGAATCTGTTTCCATGCCAAACAGGGTCAATGCCACCAGCATGTGGTCCTAAGTAGCTGTGACACTTTGGGCCAGTCAGAAAGCCCCCTAAGGACTAGCGACAGCTCACACCATCTAAATCACAGTAATAATGCTAATTCCTATGCAGAACAGCTGTCTTGGATGCAGAGGCTCAGGTGGCTGCTTGGTCCAGAACTGGCACTGTGACGGGGTTGTCAGTGTGCCAACATGGAGGGGGTGAGGTGGGGGGAGAGGGAGGGAGGGTTGTATGCAGGAAAGAGAGGAGTTGAAGCCCTGTGTTTGCCATTGCTCTATTATTAGGTGACTTGGATTTTATATGCTGTCTGTGACTCTCAGTGTCTACTCTACCCTATGTCATTGTTTCAGTATAGTGCAATGGTGAAGAGTAATGGCTTTTGAATTTGCAGAGCCAGCTTCAAAGACTGACCTTACTAAGTACAACCTGTGCAACCTTGGGCAAGCTGCTTTCTGTCTCAGAGTCCCATTTCTCTCATAGGTAAAACGAGGATAATTCTAGGGACTGATACTGGCGTTATAAACTCTTCTTAGGGTGCTGGAAGAGCACAGCCCAGCACCAGGTAAGTGCCCAGTAAGAGGAAGTGAGCCTGTGGCAGAATCATGGCAGGCTGTCACTGCTGGCTCTCTGGAGAGAGTTACTTGAGGCTGCAGTTCTAAAAGCAATTCTTCTCTTAAGAGTCAGTGAGTAGTTCCTATAGATTACACCAAAAATAAGGACATGAGAGAGCCTTTCTTTAACCCCAAAGTTTGTGATTTTGCATGAGTGTTCATTTTTAGTTGGAATGGAAGTTGTCTGTTGACCCAGTGACTTTCTTAAAGCTAATCCTTTACTGCTTGAAATACTGTGACTGAGAGGGGCTTATACTACTTGACTTGGGTCACAGAATATAAGTAGAAAACTCACAGCCTCTTTATACCTTTTTTTTTTTTTAATTTAGGATTTCCTATTGATAGTTGTAGGGAAAGGGGCTGGAAGTATCTGAATAACCCTGCATAGAAAAGAAATGCAGGACTAGACTGAAAGGCAAACCTGGGCATAGAAAGGACCACATTAGGGTTTTTACTGTTTGTAAACAAAGGAAAAAATTAGGTCTTGAAGGAATACTAAGTAGGTCAAGGCAACACAGTGGGAACCCTAATTTAAGTTATTTCTGCACTGTTATTTATCTTCATTCAAGCCCAAGACACATGAAATGGTGTCGGTTATCTCCCCACCAACCAGCACATCTGCCCTATCTTTAAAGTGTATGTCTTCCTAAGATTTACAAGAGATCTGAATTTGAGAGATTGACATATTAGCATAATTATCAGTTTTACTCAGTCATTTTCTCTATTTCCTATATATAGCATTTTCATACATACACCTTAAAGTCCCAGATCTGGACACCGATTGCTTTGGGAAGAGTGCAGCCCCAGGATTTTACTTAGGATCACATCATTATTAGTCGATGACACCACTACCCTCATCAGCACTGCTGCAATGACTGTAGCTTGGTCAAAAAGACACAGTCAACAAATGGCTGAGCCAGGATTTTAACCTGGCTGCCTCTCTAAAAAAGAGAGAGGAGTTGGAGATGGTCCTGAGGAGGATGCATTGTTAAAGATGAGTCTCATCTTGGGGGCCCACTCCTATCCTGCAATTCAAGTCACGGCCACAGTGTCCCAGGGCAAGGACCTCTTGGCTCTACAATCTTCCATTGTAGGACTGACAGCAACACCTTCCTGTTGCATAACTCTGGAGTGCTATGTTGAAAGATGAAAATAAAAACGAGCAGCTCTTCACCTCCTCCTGCTAAAACCTTTCTGGTTACATACTTTGAAAGTCAGACCCATTAGAGAGGGTCTGACCCATTTCTTCACTATTCTTAGGATTCTTTGCCTAAGCTCTACAAGACACACACACTTCTTATCTCCACTAAAGGTGCGTTAGAAACATTTGCTACTTTGTCATTTGAATTCCCAGGAAGGCAGGACAAACTCAGTGTGCTTGGGTTGGCAGGCGAGCTGCCTTCTGGGAGGCAGCCCATGACTGGAGGCTCAGGGGAGACTTGGGAGATGAGCAAGTTGGGGAGTGATACCTGGCTGTAATTAAGAGCGCCAGCACCTCTTCTCCAATGCCCTCCACGTCCACGACCAGTGCGAGCTCGTATTTCTGCACAGTGTTGGAGCATAAGGTCACCTGGAAAGAAAAAGGTGGCAAGTTGCTCTTCTAGAAAGCACGTTCTCTCTACGGGGGAAGTTTCTTAAAAGCACGTTCTCTCTGCAGGGGGGAAAGGAGCCCCTGGAGGACTATGCTGATCGGTGTGGTTTCTAAGTGCTTTATGGATATATAGTATTTTACATTTTTAGTTGAACAAGTTACATTGTGGGGTCAGGACATGCTGGGTGTTTTCAAAGGCCAGGGTAGAAACCAAATGACTTTTAGTATAATGGCTTTGCTCATTTCTGAGGAGGTTTTGTCAAAGAAGCCACATACCTGCATAAGGGGAAAAATAAGCATGAACGATGAGCAATATCAAGCCAACTTTAATTACTGCAATTTAAATTGTTCCCCACTTCTGGGCTATATGAATTATGAAAATGTAATATACTAGTAAAACACTATAGCTCAAGTTCTCTTACAGTAAAATAAGTGGCAATAACCATGTCAGTTCCAGAAAATGGTGGAAGAAATCAGTTAGTCTGCTTTACCAAAATCTTGCCCCCACCATCCCACATTCTTTTTTTTTTTGCTTCCTAACTTTTTTTTTTTTTTTTTATTATACTTTAAGTTCTAGGGTACATGTGCATAACGTGCAGGTTACATATGTATACATGTGCCATGTTGGTGTGCTGCACCCATCAACTCGTCAGCACCCATCAATTCATCATTTATATCAGGTATAACTCCCCAATGCAATCCC